>NC_063257.1:28885569-28924605 GCF_019578655.1 Ricinus communis | reverse complement strand
AATCTACTATTACCATCATGGAGAATCTAAGATTTACCAATTTACATACCAAATCAAATACATCACCCAATGATGAAGGAGTTGCCATCGAATAAGTGTCACAGAGGACTAACAATACACGAATCCCTAAAAAATAAAGAAAATGAGACTATTAGTCCTGAGAGTGAGTTAAAATCAAATAATCCTGGGGACTATTGCATTCTTCTCGGAAAACATAGATTGTTCAAATCAGATATCAAACCATGCACATAAATACAATCCATATTATAATCATACCATAATAAATAAATAAATGAATAAACAAAAATATATTTCTACTTTTACGGGACGAGTGGCCCAAGAGAACCCTAACCCTTAAATTCTAACAACCCATTTTGGCTCCTTAATCCAATAAGACCGGGCGCCCCCGAGAGCAATGCTCGACCGGGGACCTTACCTCCACCGGTCACTTAAGTATCCAAATAAGAAATCTAGTAGCCATTCGGCCTCTTAATCCAATAAGACTGGCGCCCCGAGAGCAATGCTCACCGTGGAGCTTACCTCAAGTCCGGTCACTTAAGTATGCAACAAGCCGGCTTCCGAGAGCAATGCTCGACTGTGGACCTACTCCGTGAATTTACACAAATCAGCCTGTAGAGCCATGCTCGACCGTGGCAAACCCATAAAAATCCTGATTACATGTCCATGATCACACGGTGCAAGACGCTGTCCTCGATGTAATCCCATCAAAGCATGTTCTACTTAAAGCCACATCCCCAAATTGAAATCATCACATATAATAAATATCATTGTATAATGAAATCATTCAACCATATCAAAATAACAATTAACAATTAAGAGTAAGACATCGTGCAACTCATATGGAAAATCGATTATATTTGGTATTATCATAACATTACTATAATAATACTTATATTACCTTTAATAATGAATAATTCAAAGGAAATTATTTACGCTATGATACTAATAACCATATTAAGCATGAACTTTCAAAATAGCATATTAAAATCAAACTTAGCAATAGCGCGAATGATTAAATGACTTTAACTCACAATTGAGCGACCTCCTAGCTCCGCCCCGGTCTCAGCTGAGCGTTTCTAACAAACGGACAATCTAGTCACGGAAAATAATTTATCAAAACGCTGAAACAATCGATCATTAATCCTAGGTCTAGACTCCTAGGACTGACTGTCTAAGAATCTCGACTCGGGAGAATTCTACCGAAAATCCGGCAGAACCTCCCCTACAACACGAATATTACCCCCCGTAAAAACGGGTCCAGGACCTGCCAGAAAAACACTTCAAATATCCAACAATTCAAAACAACAGGAATCGGGTCCCCAAACTTCACTATTTTCCCGACTCCGCCACACAACACAAAATACGAGGCAGGCAACTGACCGACAATCATTTTTGACTCACAAATATTATCAAATACTCAATATAAACCAATAGACACAAATTTAAAATCAAAGGATTTCTAAGATCAATCCGCCAGAGAAAATTACCAGACGCCGGCCGACCCGCCTCCTACCACGAGTCCGACGATCCGACACACCATCTGGACTCACAACCATTAACGATGATTCCCACCGCTTTACCGATCCGACAACTGATCGTCTCGAGAGATTTGGAACGATCTCACCTGCCGACTAAACGGCTCGATCGCCACGAAACCGTGCCATCGCTGAAGCTTGAGCCGAGGAGAGTCGGATACGTCCTCCGATCGTCCATCCTCCGCCTTGAGCTCGCCGAAAAGCCGAAAACCTCACCTGCCTCCATTTTCTCTCTCCACCGGATCTTCCGCTTCCCGGCCACCACAGGCGTTGCCGCCAAAAGAGAGCCCTTGCCGAGAGGAGCCGATCGCCACCGACTCGCCGCCAACACGGAACGCCGAACGGCCCAAAGCCATCGCTCCCACGCTGAGCCTCTGGCTGCTAAACGTGCTGGCTGGAGTCAAGGCTGCCAGCCTCCGCGCCCAGCTCGCCACCGACGCCCTGCAGCGGCCCTCTCTCTTCTTCCCACTGTGACTCTCTCTCTCTTCCTTTCTTCTTCCCCGATTTTCTTTCCTTTCAATATCGACATTAGGCCCCCGAACTTTTCCTTATTACAATTTAGTCCCTCAACTTTCTTAATTACTTACAATTCCATCCATCAAAATTCCAATTTAACCCCATAAAAATAACATTATACTTTCAATCCTTATTCCAAAATAAATTTCCAATTTAGTCCTAACACACAATTAAATTAAATAATCAATTTCAACTTAAAATTTAATACTACTAATCAATTATAATACCTATTTTTCCAAATTTCTTTTATAAAAACATCCTTTATAATTTCTTCCAAAATTTTTCAATATATAATTTTTACTTATATAAATATGCATTTGGGAAAATTTTGAATAACCAAAATATAATCATTTCTCAAATAATTTACTTGAATAATTTCTTAAAATTTCAAACTAATTGGGTATAGAAAATAACTCATTTATTTATCTAACATGAACATTCAAAATTTGTATTTAAATCATTCCAATTAAACCGAATAAAAATAAAGCTAAAATTTACTTAAATAAAAACTCATTATTAAATATATAAAAATTTCGGGTGTTACAGGGTTGTTTTCTTGTGCTCACAAATATACCACAATTATGGGGTTATTTCCTCAGATTCATAAATATTCCTGTATTACGGTATTGTTTTCACATATTAAAAAATTTACCTATTCTACGAGGCTGTTTTCTCATTTTAAAAAATTTCTCTGTTCTACGAGGCTATTTTCTCAGACCCTCAATTAAACTACTTTTATGGGGTTGTTTTCTCAGATTCATAAATATACACATTCTACATGGTTATTTTCTTTGATTGATAAATATACCACTTTTGCGGGGTCATCTTCTCATACTAAATTATTAGCACTATTGTGGTGTTGTTTCTCAAATTCATAAATATACATGTTTTACAAAATTATTTTCTTATATTGATAAATACACCCCATTTACAGGGTTATCTTTTCATATTATAAAATTAATCCATTTAAGGGGTTGTTTTCTCAAACTCACAAATATACCAAAATTACAGGGTTGTTTTCTCATATTAAAAAATTTACCCCTTCTATGAGGTTATTTTTTCAGACTCGCAATTATATTACTTTTACAGCGTCGTTATCTCAGATTCATAAATATACACGTTTTACGGGGTTATTTTCTTATACCGACAAATATACCCCTTTTACAGGGTTGTTTCGTCAAATTATAAAATTAACCTATTTAAGAGGTGGTTGTCTTATACTCACAGATATACCACAATTACGGGGTCATTTCTCATACTAAATTAATAGCAATATTATGTTGAGGTTTTCACAAATTCATAAATATACACGTTTTGCGGGGTTATTTTCTTATGTTGACAAATATACCCCTTTTACTAGGTTGTTTTCTTATATTATCAAATTAACCCATTTAAGGGGTTGTTTTCTCCGATTGATAAATATCCCCATAGTTGTTTTCTCATATTAAAAAGTTTACCCCTTCTACGAGGCTATTTTCTTAGACTGGCAATTACACTAGTTTTACGGGGTAATTTAGTCAAATTCATACATATCCACGTTTTACGGGGTTATTTTCTTATATTGATAAATATACCACTTTTACGGGGTTGTTTTCTCAAATTCATAAATAAACTCATTTTACGGGGTTATTTTCTTATATTAACAAATATAAACCTTTTACAAGGTTATTTTCTGATATTATAAAATTAACTCATTTAAGGGGTTGTTTTCTCATACTCACAACTATATCACAATTACGGGGTTATTTCCTTAGATTAATTATGGGATTATTTTCACATATTAAAAAATTTACCCCTTCTACGAGGCTGTTTTCTAATATTAAAATTTACCTGCTCTATTTATATCGCTTTTCTTAGACCTCGAATTATTCTACTTTTACGGTATTATTTTTTCAGATTCATAAATATACACGTCTTACATAGTTATTTTCTTATATTAACAAATAGACCCCTTTTACGGAGTTGTTTTATCATATTATAAAACTAACCCATTTAAGGGGTTGTTTTCTCATACTCACTAATATACCGAAATTACGGGATTATTTTCTCCGATTGATAAATATCCCCGTGTTATGAGGTTGTTTTCTAATATTTATAAATATACCCCTCTTACGGGGTTGTTTTCTCATATTAAAAAATTTACCCCTTCAACTAGGCTGTTTTCTCAAACTCGCAATTACACTACTTTTACGGGGTTGTTTTCTGAGATTCATAAATATACACGTTTTACCGGGTTATTTTCTTATATTGAGAAATATACCATTTTACGGGGTCATTTTCTCATATTAAATTATTAACACTATTCTGGGGTTGATTTCTCAAATTTATGAATATACACGTTCTACGGGGTTATTTTCTTATATCGATAATTATTTGTTTTCTCCTATTGCTAAATATCCCCTTATTACGGGGTTGTTTTCTCATATTAAACAATTTACCCCTTCCACGAGGCTGTTTTCTCAGACTTGCAATTACACAACTTTTATGCGGTTATTTTTTCATATTCATAAATATACCCCTCAGACGGGAGTTATTTTCTTACACGATAAATCCATCATTTTACTGTGGTCATTTTCTCAAATTCATAAATATACACGCCCCCATGGTGGTTATTTTCTTTACATCGATAACATACTCCTTTTACGGGGTTGTTTTCTCAAATTAAGAAATTTACCCCTTTTGCGAGGTTGTTTTCTCATACTCGCAATTACACTACTTTTACGAGATTATTTTCTCAGATTCATAAATATACACTTTTTATGGAGTTCTTTTCTTATATTGATAAATATACCACTTTTAAGGGTTCGTTTTCTCATATTAAATTATTAGCACTATTATGGGGTTGTTTTCTCAAATTCATAAATATACACATTTTACGGTGTTATTTTCTTATATCGATAAATTTACCCCTTTTACGGGGTTGTTTTCTCATATTATAAAATTAATCTATTTAAGGGGTTGTTTTCTCATACTCACAAATATACAAAAATTACGGGATTATTTTCTCCGATTGATAAATATCCCCGTATTATGGGGTTGTTTTCTCATATTAAAAAATTTACGCCTTCTACGAGGCTGTTTTTTCAGTCTCGCGATTACACTATTTTTACGGGATTATTTTCTCATATGCATAAATATACACTTATTTTTATGAAGCTCTTTTCTTATATTGATAAATATACTACTTTCACGTGTTTATTTTCTCATATTAAATTATTAGCATTATTCTGGGGCTGATTTCTCAAGTTCATAAATATACACATATTACGGTGTTATTTTCTTATATTGACAAATATATCACTTTTAAGGGGTTGTTTTCTCATACTCACAAATATACTAAAACAACGGGATTATTTTCTCATATTAAAAAATTTATCCCTTCTACAAGGCTGTTTTCTCAAACTTGCGATTTCACTACTTTTACGGGGTTGTTTTCTCATATTCATAAATATACATGTTTTACGGGGTTATTTTCTTATATTGATAAATATACGATTTTTATGGGGTTATTTTCTTATATTGATAAATATACCCCTTTTATGGAGTTATTTTCTCATATTATAAAATTATCCAATTTAAGGGGTTATTTTCTCATACTCACAAATATACCAAAATTACGGGGTTATTTTCTCTGATTGCTAAATATTCCCTTATTACGGGGTTGTTTTGTAATATTTATAAATATACCCCTCTTAAAGGATTGTTTTCTCATATCAAAAAATTTACTCCTTCTACAAGGATGTTTTCTCAGACTCGCAATTACAGTACTTTTACGAGATTATTTTCTCAGATTCATAAATATACACTTTTTACGGAGTTCTCTTCTTATATTAATAAATCTACCATTTTTATGGTGTCATTTTCTCATATTAAATTATTAACACTGTTATAGGGTTGTTTTCTCAAATTCATAAATATACACGTTCTTCACGATCCAACCAGGCTCGTGGCTCGCAATTATGTGGAATGGGTAGGCGAAGGCCACCGAACTCCCGAGTAAGCCTCCAACCATTCACTAACTCAATCAAATTGAAATTCGGACTCAACCCAAAGCATGGTTCACAATTAACCTTAACTATCAAATTCTACATATTTAATTCGGTCTGCCAGCATAATTTGGCAAGACCTGAATTTACATAAAATTGCAAACTAATAAGTCTAAAATTTCTACTGTGGAGAATCTAAAATCTTACAAGTCAAGCATACCAAAAACAATTATATCAACCCGATGATGAAGGAGTCGGGTTGCTAGATAAGAATCAAGGAAGACTATTAGCAATCACCTATTAAAATAGCTTAAATCGAGACCGCTGGCCCCGAGAGTGAGTTAAAATCATATATCCAAAAACAATTACAAATACTTCAATAACATATTTATTTAATTTGAAATAAACATTAAGTCATGCAAAAATATACGTGTCATGCCATGCTTAAATGAAAATAACTTTCACATATCACGTGACGGAGTACTTTAGTAGAACCCTAATCCCAACACTAACATTTCGACTCTCTCATTCCAACAGAACTGGCTACCAGAGAGCGAAGCTCGACCAGGGTCCTTAACTAAACTCCAGTCACTTAATTATCACTATCACCTTTGCCTTCGGCTCTTAATCCAATAAGACCGGGCGCCAGATAGCGAAGCTCAACTAGGGTCCTTAACTCCAACCGGCCACTTAGGTTTCCAACAAGCCATGCCTAGAGAGCAATGCTCGACTAGGGACCTTTAATCTGACAACTCACTCTACTTAGCCCAGAGAGCAATGCTCGACTAGGGCAAGTCCTAAATTTACCTTTTTAAATTTACCCTTTTTACTATCTGTATCAGATTCCTACCAGTGCGCATGCGATCCTGATGCAACTCATCAGGTGGCATGTTCTACTGCTGCCCCATCCTGAATCAATTCGCAATCAATAAAATCATAATGCAGAAAATGAAACTTATATAAATAGCGATTAAATAAATGATTAAAATATTAAATCATGTAATCAAATTATTTCATAAAATCTCAGCATGACACATGTAACGACCTCCTAGCTCTGCTCCGATGCCTCGGGTGGAGCGAGCCGAACCGATGGATTATCTAATCAAGAAAAATAATTTAATCAATAACATTGAAACATTTGACAATTAACTCTAGGTCTAGACTCTTAGGACTGACTGTCAAAGAATCTCGACTCGGAAGAATTCTACCGAAAATTCGGCAGAACCTCTCCTAAATTACGGACATTTACCCCTCGTAAAAGGGGTCCAAGACCTGCTAGAAAACATTTCAAATTTCCAACAATTTATTATTTTAACGGGAGTCGGGTCACCAAGACTTCATTATTTTCCCGACTCCGCCACACATCTAAAATCACGACCAATGGCAGACAGTCCGACAATTAATTATTTTAACTCACTATATTTTTCTAAAGCTCAACACAATTCAATAAACACATAAATTTTACCAATAAATTCTAAAATCAACAGGCCAGAGAATTACCGAGATGCTTGATCGCTCGATCGACGATCCGAATGCACCAATTGACTCAAAACAACGCGCTGATGACGATCCCGGCTTCCGATCTGACCCCCAATCATCCAGAGAGATTTACGGACGATCTCGACCGTCGATTTTCAAACGGAGTCCGATCGCCATGAAACCGGTGCCATTGGAAAGCTTGAGCTGAGGAGAGTCCTGACATGTGTCTTGATCGCCAAAGCTCACGGAGCTTACCGGAAAAGCCAGAAATCACTGGCTGCCACCCATTTTCTCTCTCCACCGCAACTACCAACTCTAGCCACCATTTGCGACACCACCACCGCCAAAAAGAAGCTCAAGCAGAGGGGAGTCGATCGCCACCCGACTCGGCCGCAAGAAATGCCATGCACGGCGTTGAGAGCCGGCGCCTCCTCTCTTCTCTCTTTTATTTTCTTCGACACCGCTACCACTGCTCGAGCCGCCGCTCATTGCTACCGGCTCTTCCGCCGCCATCACATCACAGCCGAGCTCGACGGACAACAGCTTCCCGTCTCTCCCTCTTCCTTCTTCCCCGACGACGACTTCCTCTTCTCTTTCTTTTCTTTCTTTTCTTTTCTGACTTATCGGCGTTTAGTCCCTGAACTTTTCTTCTTTACCATTTAGTCTCTCAACTTTTTAATTACTAACAATTTCGTCCAGCAAAATTTTCGATTAATCTTTTAACTTTTCAATTAAGCCCCTAACTATTTAATTTGGGTCAAATCAGAATTATTGAAAATATATAATTACTTATTTACCCTTGCTTTTAAATATAAAATTACCAAAATGCCCTTGCCAACACATTTAATTACAAAAATACCAACCATACAAATTTTCATTAAAACTCCATATTAATAAAATTATATTTTTAATCCTTATTCCCAAATAAATTTTCAATTTAATCCTAACACTTCATTAACTTAATTAATCAATTTACTAACTATTTTCCAAATAAATCAACACCATTAGCTAATCAAAACTTATCATTCCCCAATAAATTCTTTATAAAAAAAATATTATTAACTATTCCTTTCATGACTTTCAAATACATAAATTAATTTATACATTCATATTATGGAAAATTGAATGGCTGAAAATATAATCCATTTTCCAAAGAATTTACTTAACTAATTTCTTAAAAATCAATCAAGTTAGATATACAAAATAACTCCCTTATGTTGTCTAGCATTAAAATTCTATTTAAATCATTCCAATTAAATCAAATAAAAATAAAGTAAAATAAATTTAAATAAAAACACATTTATTAACTATTACTAATATTATTATTATTATTAAAAGAAAATCTCGGGTATTAAAGTTATTTTCTTAGATCAATGAATATACCCCTTTTACGGGATTGTTTATCATATTATAAAATTAACCCATTTAAGGGGTTGTTTTCTCATACTCACAAATATACTAAAATTACGGGGTTATTTTCTCCGATTGATAAATATCCCGCATTCACGGGTTGTTTTCTCATATTAAAAGATTTACCTCTTCTACGAGGCTATTTTCTCTGACTCGCAATTACACTACTTTTACGAGATTATTTTCTCAGATTAAAAAATATACACTTTTTATGGAGTTGTTTTCTTATATTGATAAATCTACCATTTTTATAGGGTCATTTTCTCATATTAAATTATTAACACTATTTTGGGATCATTTTCTCAAATAAATAAATATACACGTTCTACGGTGTTATTTTCTTAGATCGACGAATATACCCCTTTTACGGGGTTGTTTTCTCATATTATAAAATTAACCCATTTAAGAGGTTGTTTTCTCATACTCACAAATATACTAAAATTACGGGGTTATTTTATCCGATTGATAAATATCCCCGTATTACGTGGTTATTTTCTCATATTAAAAAATTTACCTCTTCTACGAGGCTATTTTCTCAGACTCGCAATTACACTACATTTACGAGATTATTTTCTCAGATTCATAAATATACACTTTTTACGTAGTTCTTTTCTTATATTGATAAATGTACCACTTTTACGGGGTCATTTCTCATATTAAATTATTAGCACTATTATGGGATCGTTTTCTCAAATTCATAAATATACAAGTTCTACGGGGTTATTTTTTTATATCGACAAATATACCCCTTTTACGGGGTTGTTTTCTTATATTATAAAGTTAACCCATTTAAGGGGTTGTTTTCTCATACTCACAAATATACCAAAATTACGGGGTTACTTTCTCATATTCATTAATATACACATTTTACGGGATTATTTTCTTATATCAATAAATATACCATTTTTACGGGGTCATTTTCTCATACTAAATTATTAGCACTACCATGGGGTTATTTTCTCAAATTTATAAATATACACATTTTACGAGGTTGTTTTCTCATATTATAAAATTAACCCATTTAAAGAGTTGTTTTCTCATACTCACAAATATACGAAAATTACAGGGTTATTTTCTCCAATTGATAAATATTCCTATATTACGGTGTTGTTTCCTAATATTGATAAATATACCCCACTTACAGGGTTATTTTCTCATATTAACAAATTTACCCATTCTACGAGGCTGTTTTCTCAAACTCGCAATTACACTACTTTTACGGGGTTGTTTTCTCAAATTCATAAATATACATGTTTTACGGAGTTATTTTTTTAAATTGAGAAATATACCACTTTTACAGGATCATTTTCTCATATTAAATTATTAGTACTATTCTCGGGTTGTTTTCTCAAATTTATAAATATAAACGTTTTATGGGATTATTTTCTTACATGGACAAATATATCCATTTTACACGGTTGTTTTATCATATTATAAAATTAACCCATTTAAGGGGTTGTTTTCTTATACTCATAAATATACCAAAATTACAGGGTTATTTTCTCCGATTGATAAATATTTCCGTATTACGAGATTGTTTTCTCATATTAAAAATTTTATCTCTTCTACGTGGCTATTTTCTTAGACTCGTAATTACACTACTTTTACGGGGTTGTTTTCTCATATTATAAAATTAATCCATTTAAGTGGTTGTTTTCTCATACTTACAGATATACCAAAATTATGGAGTTATTTTCTCCGATTGATAAATATCCTCGTATTACGAGGTTGTTTTCTGATATTAAAAAATTTTCCCTTTCTACGAGGCAGTTTTTCATATTCATAAATATACACGTTTTACGGGGTTATTTTCTCAAATTGATTAATATACCACTTTTACGGGGTTATTTTCCTATATTAAATTATTATCACTATTATGGGGTTGTTTTCTCAAATTCATAAATATACACGTCTTTACGGGGTTATAGGATATACCCGCTTACGGGTTGTTTTCTCATATTATAAAATTAACTCATTTAAGGATTGTTTTCTCATACTCACAAATATACTAAAATTACGGGGTTATTTTCTCCGATTGATAAATATCCCCGCTTTACGGGGTTATCTCTAATATTTATAAATATACCCCCACGGGGTTGTTTTTCTCATATTAAAAAATCCCATCCCTCTACGACGCCACCGCACCGCAACACACCACTTTACTGGGTTGTTTTCTCGGATTCATAAATTTAAACTGCTTTACGGGTTATTTTCTTATATTGATAAACATACCACTTTTATGAGGTAGTTTTATCATATTAAGTTATTAGCACCATTTTATGCCATTGTTCTTCCAAACCATAAATATACTATTTTACTAAGTTATTTTCTTTATATTAACAAATATACCCCTTTTACGGGGTTGTTTTCTCATATTATAAAATTGATCCATTTAAGGGGTTGTTTTCTCATACTCACAAATATACTACAATTATGAGGTTGTTTTCTCAGATTGATAAATATCCCCGTATTGCGGGGTTGTTTTCTAATATTTATAAATATACCCCTCTTATGGGGTTGTTTTCTCATATTTATAAAATACACGATTTACGGAGTTATTTTCATGTATTGATAAATATACCACTTATACGCTGTTATTTTCTTATATTGACAATTATACCCCTTTTACGGGGTTGTTTTCTCATATTATAAAATTAACATATTTAAAGGGTTGTTTTCTCATACTCATAAATATATCAAAATTACGGGGTTATTTTGTCCAAATGATAAATATCCCCGTATTACGAAGTTATTTTCTCATATTAAAAAAATTCACCCCTTCTACGAGGCTGTTTTCTGAGACTCGCAATTACACTACTTTTACGGGATTGTTTTCTCATATTATAAAATTAATCCATTTAAGTGGTTGTTTTCTCATACTCACAAATATACCAAAATTATGGAGTTATTTTCTCCGATTGATAAATATCCCCGTATTACGAGGTTGTTTTCTAATATTAAAAAATTTTCCCTTTCTACAAGGCAGTTTTTTCATATTCATAAATATACACGCCACTCGGGTTATTTTCTCAAATTGATTAATATAACACCTTTACTGGAATTATTTTCCCATATTAAATTATTAGCACTATTATGGAGTTGTTTTCTCAACCATAACATACATCGCCTTTACGGGTTATAGACAATTCCCTTTACTGTTGTTTCCTCATATTATAAAAACTAGCCCATTTAAGGGATCTATCTCCATACCACAAACACACCAAAATCACTTGGTTATTTTCTCCGACTGATAAATATCCCCTTTACGGGGTTATCTCTAATATTTATAACATACCCTCCCACTTGTTTTCCACATTGTAACCCACCCCTCCACGACTTTCCTTAGACCAAGCATTAATTCACTTCCTTACTGGTTGTTTCTCCCTGATCCACAACCTAAACCATTTTATTGGTTATTTTCTATACTGATAAACATACCAATTTTATGCAGTAGTTTTATCACATTGTCATTGTAACCATCTTTACGCCACTGTCTTCCAAACCATAAACATACACACTCACCTGTCATATTTTCTTATACAAACACACCCTTACCTGGTTGTTTCTCATTATAAACTGATCCACTAGGGTTATCTTCCCACCACAAACATAGCACAATTATGAGGTTGTTTTCCGGATTGATAAATATCCCCATCATGGGTTGTTTCTTAATATTTATAAATGTATCCCCCTTATGGGGTTGTTTTCCCATATTAAAACATAATTGCCTAAAGGCCGCTTCTTAGACTCTTTAATTATACTCACTTTACTGGATTGTTTTCTCATATTCATAAAATACACGATTTACGGAGTTATTTTCATGTATTGATAAATATACCACTTATACTGCTATTTTTATATTGACATCATACCCCTTTACGGGGTTGTTTTCTCATATTATAAAATTAACATATTTAAAGGGTTGTTTTCTCATAATTATAAATATACCAAAATATGGGGTTATCTTCTCCAAATGATAAATATCCCCATATTACTTAAGTTAATTTCATATTAAAAATTCACCCTTCTCTACGAGGCTCGAGACTCGCAATTACACTACTTTTACGGGATTGTTTTCTCATATTATAAAATTAATCCATTTAAGTGGCTGTTTTCTCATACTCACAAATATACCAAAATTATGGAGTTATTTTCTCCGATTGATAAATATCCCCGTATTATGAGGTTGTTTTCTAATATTAAAAAATTTTTCCTTTCTACAAGGCAGTTTTTTTATATTCATAAATATACACGTTTTACGGGGTTATTTTCTCAAATTGATTAATATACCACTTTTACGGGGTTATTTTTCTATATTAAATTATTAGCACTATTATGGAGTTGTTTTCAAACTCAAACATACACGCCCTTTACGGGTTATGATATACCCCTTTACGGGGTTGTTTTCTCATATTATAAAATTAGCTCATTTTAAGGGATTGTTTTCTTTATACTCACAAATATACTAAAATTACGGGTTATTTTCTCCGATTGATAAATATCCTCAGACACGGATTATCTCTAATATTTATAAATATACCTCTATACGGGGTTGTTTTCTCATATTTAAAAATTTACCCCTTCCCACTATCACTGCTTTCTTGTGACCAGAATTACACTACTTTTACGGGGTTGTTTTCTCATATTCATAAATATAAACTGTTTTACGGGGTTATTTTCCGATATTGATAAATATACCATTTTTATGGGGTAGTTTTATCATATTAAGTTATTAGCACTATTTTATGCGGTTGTTCTTTCAAATTCATAAATATAGACATTTTTATGGGGTTATTTTCTTATATTAACAAATATACCCCTTTACGGGGTTGTTTTCTCACATTATAAAACTGACCCATTTAAAGGTCGTTTTCCACACCACAAATATACTACAATTCATGAGGTTGTTTTCTGATTAATAAATATCCCCAGATCGCGGGGTTGTTTTCTAATATTTATAAACATACCCCTCCATTGTAGGGTTGTTTTCTTATATTAGAAAATATACTGCCCAACAATACACTTTAATTATACTACTTTTACGGGATTGTTTTCTCAAATTCATAAATATACATATTTTATGGGGTTATTTTCCTATATTGATAAATATACATGTTTTACGGTGTTATTTTCTTATGTTGATAAATATACCCCTTTGCTGTGGTTGTTCTCCTTATTATAAAATTTAACCCATTTAAGGGGTTGTTTCTATACCACAACATATACAAAAATTACAGGTTATTTTCTCCGATTGATAAATATCCCGAATTACAGGATTGTTTTCTCATATTAAAAAGTTTACCCCTTGTACGAGCCTATTTTCTCGGACTCGCAATTACACTACTTTTACGTGGTTATTTTCTCATATTCATAAATATACACGTTTTACGGAATTATTTTCTTATATTGATAAATATAACACTTTTAATGGAGTCTTTTTCTGATATTAAATTATTACCACTATTATGGGGTTGTTTTCTTAAATTCATAAATATACACGTTTTACGGGGTTATTTTCTTATATTGATAAATATATCCCTTTTACGGGGTTGTTTTCTCATATTATAAAATTTACCCATTTAAGGGATTGTTTTCTCATACTTACAAATATAACTAAATTACGGAATTATTTTCTACGATTGATAAATATCCCAGTATTGCGTGGTTGTTTTCTCATATTTTTAGATATACCACTCTTACGGGGTTATTTTCTCATATTAAAAAATTTTACCGCTTCTACGAGACTGTTTTCTCATATTAGAAAATTTACCCCTTCTACTTTTATAGGGTTGTTTTCTCAAATTTATTAATACATATGTTTTATATGGTTATTATCTTATATTGACAAATATACCACTTTTTAAGGTGTTGTATTTTCATATTATAAAATTAACCCATTGAAGGGGTTGTTTTTTCATACTCACAAATATACCAAAATTACTGGATTATTTTCTCCGATTTATAAATATCCCTGTATTACGGGGTTGTTTTCTAATATTTATAAATATACCCCTCTTACGGGGTTATTTTTTCATATTAAATAATTTACTCATTCTACGATGCTGTTTTTTTAGACTCACAATAAAACTACTTTTACGGGATTATTTTCTCAAATTCATAAATATACATGTTTTACCAGGTTATTTTCTTATATTGATAAATATACCACTTTTACGGGATCGTTTTCTCATATTAAAAAATTTACCCCTTCTATGAGGCTGTTTTTTCAGACTCGCAATTACCTTGCCTTTACAATGTTATTTTCTGAGATTCATTAATATACACGTTTTACAGGGTTATTTTCTTATATTGACAAATATACCACTTTTATGGGGTCATTTTTTCATATTAAATTATTAGCACTATTATGGGGTTGTTCTCTCAAATTCATAAATATACACGTTTTACGGGGTCATTTTATTATATTAACAAATATAACCCTTTTACGGAGTTGTTTTCTCATATTATAAAATTAACCCATTTAAGGAGTTGTTTTCTCATACTCACAAATATACTACAATTATGGGATTAGTTTACCGAATTGATAAATATCCCTATATTACGGGGTTGTTTTCTAATATTTATATATATACTCCTCTTACGGGGTTGTTTTCTCATATTAAATAATTTACCCCTTCTCCGACGCTGTTTTCCTATACTCGCAATTATACTACTTTTATGGAGTTGTTTTCTCAGATTTATAAATATACACGTTTTACAGTGTTATTTTCTTATATTGATAAATACACCACTTTTAAGGAGTCGTTTTCTCATATTAAATTATTAGCACTATTATAGGGTTTTTTTCAAATTCATAAATATAAACTTTTATGGGGTTATTATCTTATATTGACAAATATACACTTTTACGGAGTTGTATTCTCACATTATAAAAGTAACCTATTTAAGTGGTTGTTTTCTCATACTCATAAATTTACCAAAATTACGAGGTTGTTTTCTCCGATTGATAAATATCCCCGTGTTGCGGGGTTGTTTTCTCATATTACAAAATTTACTGTTCTCTGAGGCTGTTTTCTTAGACTCAAAATTAAACTACTTTTACGGGGTTGTTTTCTCAGATTCATAAATATACACGTTTTACAGGTTTATTTTCCTATATTTATAAATATACCATTTTTACGGGGTTGTTTTCTCATATTTATAAATAAACACGTTATATGGGGTTATTTTCTTATACTGATAAATATACCACTTTTAGGGGGTGATCTTCTCATATTAAATTATTAGCACTATTATGGTGTTGTTTTTCAACCATAAATATACACGCTTTATCGGTTATTTTCTTTATACTGACAAATATACTCCCTTTACTGGTTGTTTTCTCATATTATAAAATTAACCCATTTAAGGAGTCATTTCATACTACAACATACCAAAATTTCGAGGTTATTTCCTCCGATTGATAAATATCCTCAGACACGGGATTATTTTCTCATATTAAAAATTTACCCCTTCATGAGGTTGTTTTTATACTGCAATTACAATATATTTACCGGGTTATTATCTTAGATTCATAAATATACACGCTTTACTTGGTTATTTTCCTGACATTGATAAACATTCCACTTTACTTGGGTCGATTTTCATATTAAATTATTAGCATTATTGTGGGGTTGTTTTCTCAAATTCATAATATACATGTTTAATCAATTATTTTCTTTATATGGACAAATATACCCTTTATGTGGTTATTTTCCCCACATTATAAAAATATACCACACCTTATTGTGGTTATCTCGACTGATAACATCCCCGACACGGGTTATTTTTTAATATTTATAAATATACCCTCTTAAGGGGTTGTTTTCCATATAAAAATCACTCCCCTTCTACGACGTTCTTTTCTTAGACTCCCAATTACATTACTTTTACGGGGTTGTTTTCTCCGATTTGTAAATATATGTGTTTTAGGAGATTATTTTCTTATATTGTCAAATATACCCCTTTTACGGGGATGTTTTCTCATATTATAAAATTAACCCTTTTTAGAGGTTTTTTTCTCATACTCACAAATATACCAAGATTACGAGGTTATTTTCCTCCGATTGATAAATATTCCTGTATTACGGGGTTGTCTTTTAATATTTATAAATATACCCCTCTTACGAGGTTGTTTTCTCTTATTAATAAATTTACCCTTACTACGAGGCTATTCTCTTAGACTTACAATTACACTACTTTTATGGGGCTATTTACTCAAATTCATAAATAAACACGTTTTACGGGATTATTTTCTTATATTGATAAATATACCACTTTTACAGGGTCATTTTCTCATATTAAATAATTAGCACTGTTATGGGGTTGTTTTCTCAAATTCATAAATATACACATGTTACGAGATTATTTTCTTATATTGAAAAATTCTAATTTTTAGGTGGTTATTTTCTCATATTATAAAATTAACCAATTTAAGTGGTTGTTTTCTTATACTCACAATATACTATAATTACGAGGCTATTTTCTATGATTGATAAATAATCCCATATTACGGGATTGTTTTCTAATATTTATAAATATACCTCTCTTATGGAGTTATTTTCCCACATTTAAAATCCTTACCCCTTCCACGAGGTCGCTTCTAAGACCTCCAGAATTACACCACTTTTATGGAATTGTTTTCTCATATCCATGAACATACACACATGAGTTATTTTACATTGATAAATATACCATACGGTTGTTTTCTCATACTATATTATTAGCACTATTATGGGGTTATTTTCTCAAATTCATTAATATACATGTTTTACTAGATTCTTTTTCTAAAGTGATAAATATACCCCTTTATTTTTGGATTGTTTTCTGAGATTATAAAATTAACCCATTTAAGGGTTGTTTTCTCATACTCACTAATATACCACAATTACGGGGTTATTTCATCATATTCATAAATATCACCAGACATGGTCGTTTTCTAATATTTATAAATATAACCTCTTACTGTGGGTTACTTCTACTAAAAAATCCACCTCTCTACGACTGCTTTCTGGACTTACAATTACACTACTTTTACGAGGTTGCTTTCTCGGATTCATAAATATACACGCTTTACTTGAGTTTATTTTAAACGCAACCCACCTTTACGGGTCATTCAATTATTAGCACTACTATGGAGTTGTTTTCTCTAATTCATAAATATATATGTTTTACAGGATTATTTTCTTATTTCGAAAAATGTACCCATTTTATGGGGTTGTTTTCTCATATTATAAAATTAATCCATTAAGGTGTTGTTTTCTCATACTCACAAATATACTACAATTATGGGGTTATTTTCTCCGATTAAAAAATATCCCCGTATTACTCGGTTGTTTTCTAATATTTATAAATATACCCCTCTTACAATGTTGTTTTCTTATATTAAAATATTTACCCTATTATCAGGTTGTTCTCTTATACTCGCAATTACACTACTTTTATGGGGTTGTTTTCTCAGATTCATAAATATACAAGTTTTACGAGGTTATTTTCTTATATTGATAAATATACCAATTTTACAGCGTCGTTTTCTCATATTAAATTATTAGCACTATTATGGAGTTCTTTTTTTAAATTCATAAATATACATGTTTTACGGGGTTATTTTCTTATATTGACAAACATACCCCTTTTACGGGGTTGTTTTCTCATATTATAAAATTAATCCATTCAAGGGGCTGTTCTCTCATACTCACAAATATACCACAATTATGGGATTATTTCATCAGATTCATACATATCACCATATTACACGAGGTCGCTTTGTAATATTAATAAATATTCACCCCACGGGTTGTTTCTCTCATATTAAAAATTAACTTCCTTCTACGAGGCTGTTTTCTGAGACTCTCAATTACACTACTTTTACAGGGTTGTTTTCTTAGATTCATAAATATACATGTTTTACGAGGTTATTTTCTTATATTGACAAATATACCACTTTCACGAGGTTGTATTCTCATATTAAAAATTAACCCAGTTAAGGGGTTGTTTTCTCACACACGCAAATATACCATAATTGCAAGGTTATTTTCTCCTATTGATAACATCCCCATGTTTACTGGGTTATTTTCCAGATTATAAACATAACCCCTCTTACTGGTTGTTTTCTCATATTAAAAAATTTACCCCTTGTATGATATTGTTTTTTTTTTTGACTCGCAATTACACTACTTTTATCAAGTGGTTTTCTCACATTCATAAATATACATATTTTACGTGGTTATTTTTCTTATATTATAAAATTAACTCATTCAAGGGATTGTTTTCTCATACTCATAAATATACCACAATTACAGGGTTATTTTATCTAATTGATAAATATCCCCGTCTTACGGGGTTGTTTTCTCATATTAAAAAATTTACCCCTTCTAAGACGCTGTTTTCTTAGACTCGCAATTACAAATACTTTTACGGGGTTGTTTTCTCCGATTCATAAATATACATGTTTTACGGGGTTATTTTCTCATATTAGAAAATTTACTCCTTCTATGATGCTGTTTTCTTCGACTCGCAATTACAATATTTTACGGGGTTGTTTTCTTGGATTCATAAATATACATATTTTACGGGGTTGTTTTCTCATATTAGAAAATTTATCCTTCTACGACATGCTTTTCTTCGACCTCGAATTACAATATTTTACTGGTTGCTTTTCTCGATCTCATAAATATACATGTTTTACGGAGTTATTTACTCCAATTGATAACATCTCCCCATGTTACGGGGTTGTTTTCTAATATTTATAAACACACCCCTCTCCACGGGTTGTTTCTCTCCACATTGAAACCCACCCTCTCCACGATGTTGTTCTTCAGAGACCTCGAATTACACCACTTTTACTCCCTGGGTTTCTCAGATTTATAAATATACATGTTTTACGGGGTTATTCTCTTATATGGATAACTATACCCCTTTACGAGTTGTTTTCTCACATTATAAAATTCACCCATCCAAGCCTTGTTCCTGACACTACAAACATACCACAATTATAGGGTTATTTTCTTTAAATGATAAATATTCCTGACACGGGTTGTTTCTAACATTTATAAATATACCTCCTCTTACGGGGTTGGTTTTCATATTAAATAATTTACCCTTTCTACTATGCCGTTTTGTTAGACTGCAGAATTACATTACTTTTACAGGGTTATTTTCTCCGATTTATAAATATACATATTTTATGGGATTATATTCTTATATTGATAAATATAGCACTTTTACTAGGGTCGTTTCTCTCATATTAAATTATTAGTACTATTATGAGGTTGTTTTCTCAAATTTTTAGATAAACGTTTTGTAGGATTATCTTCTCATATTGACAAATATACCCCTTTATCTTGGTTTTTTCATATTATAAAATTAATCCTTTTGAAAGATTCTTTTCTCATACTAAAAAATACACCAAGATTATGGGGTTATATTCTCGATTGATAAATATTCCATGTTACGGGGTTATTTTTAATATTTATAAATATAGCCCTCATGTGCTCTTGTTTTCTCATATTAATAATTTACCTCTACTACGGTATGCTCTCTTAGACTTGCAATTACACTACTTTTACGGGGTTGTTTTCTCGGATTCATAAATAAACACGTTTTACGGGGTTATTTTCTTTATATTGATAAATATACCTCTTTTACGTCATTTTCTCGGATTAAATTATTAGCACCATTGGTGGATTGTTTTCTCAAATTCATAAATGTACACGTTTTACGGGATTATTTTCTTATATTAACAAAATACCTCTTTACGAATTGTTTTCTCATATTATAAAATTAACCCATTTAATGGGTTGTTTTCTCATACCCACAAATATACCAAATTACGAGGTTATTTTCTCCGATTGATAAATATCCCCAGATACGAGGTTGTTTTGCTAACATTTATAAATATACCTCTTACGGGGTTATTTTCTCATATTCAAAAATTTATCCCTTCACGACCGTTTTCCTAGAGTCGCGAATTACACTACTTTTACAGGGTTGTTTTCTAAGATTCATAAATAAACACGTTTTACTCGGGTTATTTTCTTATATTGATAAATATACCACTTTTACACTACCATTTCCTCATATGAAATTATTAGCGATTGTAACACTCGAATTTTTATATATTTAATAATGAGTTTTTATCTTGCTTAATCTTTAATATTATCCAGTTTAATCTTGAAATGATATCATTATCCAAAATTTTCCCAAACGCATATTTATATAAGTAAAATTATATTGAAAAAATCCTGGAAGAAATTATAAAGGATGTTTTTTATAAAGAATTTTGGGAAAATTGGTATTATAACTGATTAGTAGATTAAATCCCAAACTGGAAATTTATTTTGGGAACAAGGACTGAAAGCATAATGCTATTTTTATTGGGTTTTAATGGAAATTTGTGAGTTTGGTATTTTCGTAAATAAATATGTCTACTGTGTATTTTGTAATCAGATTTCAAGAATTGATTCACCCAACTTAATTAGCCAAGGGCTTAATTGAAAGGCTAAAAAGAAGTTTGGGAGTCAAATTAACTACGCATGATGAAATTGTAAGACTAGGCAGTCGAGGGACCAAATTGTAATAAGAAAAAGTTCAGGGGTCAAATGTCGATATCAAGAAAGAACCCTAGAGAGAGATCTGGAGAGAGAGAGGCGATGGGTCAAGAAGAAAGTGGAGGAAGGCTATGGCCAAGCATGGCTTGGGTGATTTAGCCCGGGCCGGAGGCACACTGGCGAGGCAGCTGGCCTCCAATGGTGAGGCTACGAGAATCGCAGGCAGGCAGCGGCTTCCAGTGCACTGCTTACTGCCATTACTGGGCGCCGAGTTGGGTGGCGATCGGCTCCCTACGAGAGCTTTTACGCATGATTGGCGGGTGGCTTTGAGACTAAGATCCCGCTGAGAGAGAGCTAGTGGCAGCTGCTTTTAGCTTTTCCGGCGAGATCCGGCCGGAGGATGGACGATCGGGAGGACGACTCCCACTCCTCCTCCTCAAGCTTCGCTGATGGCACCGGTTTTGCGGGCGACCGGCTCTTTCAGAACCCATCACGAGATCGCCCGCAAATTCCTCCGGATGATCGGGTGTCGATCAAAAATCTAAGCAGGATCACATCACCGCTGGGTCAGCCAGGAAAGTCCGACAGGTCTTGTGATCGCCGACCGACCCTGCCTGAGGCTTAGCCCATCGAGCGATCGAGCGCCCTTTAATTTTCTTTGGCCTATTAATTTTAGAAATTCTTGGTTTAATCAGGTTCATGGATTATATTGGTATTTCATGATTTTATGAGTCAAAAATAATCATTCGCCGGGTCACTCGCCTGGAATTTTAGGTCTGTTGTATGAGCCTGGAATAGCGTAAGCTAGACCCGATTCGTTGTTTAAATTGTTGGATATTTGGAGTGTTTTTCCGGCAGTCCCTGACCTGCTTTACTTGGGGTGTGTCTGGTTGTAGGGAGGTTCTCACTGACTTTGTGAGTTCCAGGTCGAGATTCTAGCCACCCTGGAATCTGCACCTAGGATCTATCAGAATTGTTTCATCGTTTTGATAAATTATTTTCCGTGACTAGATTGATCTGTTCTACCGCTCCAACCGAGGCACCTGGAGAGCTAGGAGGCCCAACTCGTGTGAGTTAAAGTCATTTAATCATTGCGCTTATCATGGTTAAGTTTGATTTAATATGCTATTTTGAAAGTTCATGCTTAATATGGTTATTAGTTTCGCGAACGTAAATAATTTCAACGAATTACTAATTATTAAAGGTAATATAAGTGTTATTATAGTAATGTTATGATAATACCAAATATAATCAGTTTTCCTTATGAGTTGCCTCAAGTCTTACTCTAAATTGATAATCGTTATTTGATATGTTTGAATGATTTAATTAGACAATAATATTTATTAAATGTGGTGGATTGCGATTTGGGAAATGGCTCAGAGAACATGCCGCCTCGATGGGTTACATCAGATCACAAGCATCCTGTAATGATCTTAGATATAAGATTATTATGGATTTGTTTGCCCCGATCGAGCATTGCTCTCCTCACCGAGTTCGCTGATCACGGAGTTGGTCCCCGACCGAGCTTGCCTCCCGGGTGCCTACTTATTTGGAATCAAGTGTTCAGTCGGAGGTAAGGACCCTCGATCGAGTTTGGCCTTATTGGATTAAGAGAGCCGAATGGCTACTAGATTTTGGGGTTTGGGGTCTCACCGAGCCACTGTCCCGTAAAAGTAAAAATATATTTTATTTATTTATTTATTTATTTATTATGGTATGATTATAATATGGATTGTATTTACGTGCATGACTAATATTTTCCCGTGAAGAAAGTAATAGAGTATGATTATAGTATGATTGGTATTTATGTGCATGATTTGATATACTCGATTTGAACAATCTATGTTTTCCGAGAAGAATGCAATAGTTCCCGGATTATTTGATTTTAACTCACTCTCGAGACTAATACCTCCATTTATGTTTTTTCGGATTCGTGATCAAGTAGTTCTCCCATGACTCTTATTCAAGAATCCGACTCCTTCATCATCGGGTGATGTATTTGATTTGGTATGGAACTGGTAATCTTAGATTCTCCGCGGTAGTAATAGTAAATGTGATTACCTGAATTTTCTGAGCTCTTCTCGCCCTAGTTTTTCCCGTGACCAAGTATTTATGTAGAATGTAGCTATTAAGATGATTTGTGGTTTTAATAATATTAATTTGAGATGAGATTTGTTTAAATCAAACGAGTGTCGCTTACTACGGGTTTCTATGGGCCTGCTCCTCACCCATTCCCTAGTGTCGGCCACGGGCCCACGTGGGGTCGACAAGTATTATGTGGTTGTTTTCTCAAATTCATAAATATACACGTTTTACGGGATTATTTTCTTATATTGACAAATATACCCCTTTTATGGGGTTATTTTCTCATATTATAAAATTAATTCATTTAAAGGGTTATTTTCTCATACTCACAAATATACCATAATTATGTAGTTATTTTCTCCGATTGATAAATATTCCCGTATTACGGGGTTGTTATCTAATATTTATAAATATAACCCTCTTACAGAGTTATTTTCTCACATTAGAAAATTTACCCCTTCTACGAGACTGTTTTCTGAGACTCGCAATTACACTATTTTTACGGGATTGTTTTCTCATATTCATAAATATACACGTTTTACGGAGTTATTTTCTTATATTGATAAATATACCACTTTTACAGGGTCATTTTCTCATATTAATTTTTTAGCACTATTATGGGGTTGTTTTCTCAAATTCATTAATATACACATTTTATGGGGTTATTTTTTTATATTAACAAATATACCCCTTTTGCGGGATTTTTTTATCATATTATAAAATTAACCCATTTAAGGGGTTGTTTTCTCATACTCACAAATATACCATAATTACGGGGTTATTTCATCAGATTCATAAATATCAGCGAATTATGGGGTTGTTTTCTAATATTTATAAACATACCTCTCTTCGAGAGTTGTTTTTCTAGATTCATAAATATACATATTTTATAGGGTTGTTTTCTCATATCATAAAATTAACCCATTCAAGGGGTTGTTTTCTCATACTCACAAATATACCACAATTATCAGGTTATTTTCTCCGACTGATAAATATTCCTATATTACGGGGTTATTTTCTAATATTTATAAATATACTCCTCTTACGGGGTTGTTTTCTCATATCTGAAAATTTACCCCTTCTACGACGCTATTTTCTTATACTCGCAATTACATTACTTTTACGGGGTTGTTTTCTCCGATTTATAAATATATATGTTTTAGGTTATTAATTTCTTATATTGATAAATATACCACTTTTATGGGGTCGTTTTCTCATATTAAATTATTAGCACTATTATAGGATTATTTTCTCAAATTTATAAATAAACTCATTTTACGGGGTTATTTTCTTATGTTAACAAATATACCCCTTTTACGGGGTTATTTTCTCATATTATAAGATTAATCTGTTTGAGGGGTTTTTTCTCATACTCACATATATACCAAGATTACTGGGTTATTTTCTTCGATTGATAAATATCCTTGTATTATGGGGGTTGTTTTTTAATATATGTAAATATACCCCTCTTACGGAGTTGTTTTCTCATATTAATAAATTTACTACGAGGCTGTTCTCTTAAACTCGCAATTACACTACTTTTACGGGGTTGTTTTCTCATATTCATAAATAAATACGTTTTATGGGGTTATTTTCTTATATTTATAAATATACTACTTTTACAGGGTCTGTTTCTCATATTAAATTATTAGCACTATTATGGGGTTGTTTTCTCAAATTCATAAATGTGCACGTTTTACGAGATTATTTCTTTTATTGACAAATATACCCCTTTTACGGGATTGTTTTCTCATATTGTAAAATTAACCCATTTAGTGGGTTGTTTTCTCATACTCACAAATATACTAAAATTACGCGGTATTTTCTCCGTTTGATAAATAACCCCTTATTAGGGGGTTGTTTTTTAATATTTATAAATATACCATCTTACGGGATTATTTCTCGAGGCTATTTTCTAAGACTCGTAATTATACTATTTTCAAGGGATTATTTTCTTATATTCATAAATATACATATTTTATGGAGTTATTTTCTTATATTGATAAATATACCACTTTTATGGCATCGTTTTCTCATATTATATTATTAGCACTATTATGGGTTGTTTTCTCAAATTCATTAATATACATGTTTTACGGGGTTCTTTTCTTATATTGATAAATATACTTCTTATACGAGGTTGTTTTCTGAGACTCGCAATTACACTAATTTTACGGGATTATTTTCTT
Source organism: Ricinus communis (assembly GCF_019578655.1). Classification (NCBI taxonomy): domain Eukaryota; kingdom Viridiplantae; phylum Streptophyta; class Magnoliopsida; order Malpighiales; family Euphorbiaceae; genus Ricinus; species Ricinus communis. Next base: position 28,898,836 of record NC_063257.1, on the reverse strand, counting down.
AGATTCATAAATATACATATTTTACTTGGGTTATTCTTTTATATTGAATACCATACCCTCTTTTACCAGTTTGTTTCTCCTCATAATATAAATTAACCCATTTAAGAAATTATTTACCACACCAAACATACCACAATCATAGGTTATTTTACCGATTGATAAATATCACTACAAATACTTGGTTGTTTCTAATATTTATAAACATACCCTCTACTTGGTTGTTTCTCATATTAAAAAATTTACTCCTACTATGATGCTGTTTTCTTAGACTTGTAACTACACTACTTTTACCGGGTGGTTTTCTCAGATTCATAAATATACATGTTTTATAGTATTACTTTCTTATATCGATAGATACAACCGTTTTACAGGGTTGTTTATTCATATTATAAATTAACCTATTTAAGGCGTTATTTTTTCATACTCACAAATATACCACAATTACAAGGTTATTTTCTCTGATTGATAAATATCCCCAAGTTACGGGGTTGTTTTCAATATTTAAAAATATACCCCTCTTACGGGGTTGTTTTCTCATGTTAAAAAATTTACCCATTCTACAATACTATTTTCTTAGACTCGCAATTACACTATTTTTACCGGGTTGTTCTCTCAAATTCATAAATATACATATTTTATAGGATTATTTTCTTATATCGACAAATATACTCGTTTTACAGGGTTATTTTCTTATATTATAAAATTAACCCATTTAAGGTGTTATTTTTTCATACTCACAAATATACCACAATTACGTGGTTATTTTCTCCGATTGATAAACATCCCCGTATTAAGGGTTTTTTTCTAATATTTATAAATATATCCCACTTACAGGATTATTTCTCATATTAAAAGATTTACCCATACTACGAGGCTATTCTCTTAGATTCGCAATTACACTACTTTTACGGGTTTGTTTTCTATGATTCATAAATATACAAGTTTTATGGAGTTGTTTTCTTATATTGATAAATATTCCACTTTTACGGTGTCGTTTTCTCATATTAAATTATTAGCACTATTATGCGGTTATTTTTTCAAATTCATAAATATACACGTTTTACAGCGTTATTCTTATATTGACAAATATACCCCTTTTACTGGATTGTTTTCTCATATTATAAAATAAATCCATTTAAGGGGTTGTTTTCTCATACTCACAAATATACCACAATTACGGGGTTATTTCATTAGATTCATAATTTATCTCTTCTACGAGGCTTTTTTCTGAGACTCGCAATTACACTACTTTTACGGGGTTGTTTTCTGATATTCATAAATATACATGTTTGACGGGATTATTTTCTTATATTGATAAGTGTATACCACTTTCACAAGGTTGTTTTCTCATATTAAATTACACTATTTTGAAGCTCTTATCTCTAATTCATAGATATACACGTTTTACGGATTATTTTTTTATATTGCCAAACATAACCCTTTTACGGGGTTCTTTTCTCATATTATAAAATTAATCCATTTAAGAGGTTGTTTTCTCATACTCACAAATATACCAGAATTACATGAGGATCCATAAACACCACCCAACTACGGTTGTTTTCCACATTTATAAATATACTCCTCTTACGGGGTTGTTTTCTCATATTAAACAATTTATTCTTTCTACGATGCTGTTTTATTAGACTCGTAATTACATTACTTTTATGGGGTTATTTTCTCTGAATTATAAATATACATGTTTTACGGGATTATTTTCTTATATTGACAAATATAGCACTTTTACTCAAGGTCATTTTCACATTAAATTATTAGCACCATTACCTGGTTATTCTCCTCACACATCCCCGCCTGGTTGTTTTCATAAAATTCAACCATTCCCTGAGGTTTTTTCATACCAAAAATATATCAAGATTCCCGATTGATTAATATCCCCGTGTTACAGGGTTGTTTTTTAATATTGATAAATATACCACTTTTTCAAGGTCGTTTTCTCATATTAAATTATTAGCACTCTTATGTGGTTATTTCCTCAAATTCATAAATATACACATTTTACGCGATTATTTTCTTATATTGACAAATGTACCCCTTTTACGGGGTTGTTTTCTAATATTACAAAATTAACCCATTAAAGGGATTGTTTTCTCATACACACAAATATATCATAATTACGGGGTTATTTTCTCCAATTGATAAATATCCCCATATTACGGGATTTTTTCTAATATTTATAAATATATCCCACTTACAGAGTTGTTTCTCATATTAAAAGATTTACCCGAACTACGAGGCTATTCTCTTAGACTCGCAATTGTAGTACTTTTACGGGGTTATTTTCTAAGATTCATAAATATACAAGTTGTACGGGGTTATTTTCTTATATTGATAAATATTCAATTTTTACGGTGTCGTTTTCTCATATTAAATTATTAGCACTATTATGGGGTTATTTTTTAAAATTCATAAATATACACATTTTACAACGTTATTTTCTTATATTGACAAATATACCCCCTTTACGGGGTTGTTTTCTTATATTATAAAATAAGTCTATTTAAGGGGTTGTTTTCTCATACTCACAAATATACCACAATTATGGAGTTATTTTATTAGATTCATAATTTATCTCTTCTACGAGGCTTTTTCTGAGACTCGCAATTACACTACTTTTACGGGGTTGTTTTCTCATATTAATAAATATACACGTTTTACGGGGTTATTTTCTTATATTGATAATTATACTACTTTCACAAGGTTGTTTTCTTATATTAAATTATTAGCACTATTATGGGGTTGTTTTCTCTAATTCATAGATATACATGTTTTACCTGGTTTCTCTTATATTGCTAAACATACCTCTTTTACGGGGTTGTTTCTCACATTATAAAATTAATCCATTTAAGGGGTTATTTTCTCACACCACAAACATATCAATCTACGGGTTATTCTTCATATCCATAAACATCACCAATTACGGGTTGTTTTCTAATATTTATAAATATACTCCTCTTACGTGGTTGTTTTCTCATATTAAACAATTCTACCCTTTCATTTGATTTTAGCTTTTCTTACATCTGAATTCACACTACTTTTATGTGGTTGTTTTTCCGAATTATAAATATATATGTTTTACGGGATTATTTTCTTATATTGACAAATATAACACTTTTATGGTGTCATTTTCTCATATTAAATAATTAACACTATTATGGGGTTGTTTTCTCAAATTCATAAATCAACACGTTTTACAGGGTTATTTTCTCATATTGACAAATATATCCCTTTTACGGGATTATTTTCTCATATTATAAAATCCTTTTGAGGGGATTTTTTTCTCATACTAAAAAATATACCAAGATTACGGGGTTATTTTCTCCGATTGATTAATATCCCCCTGTTACGGAGTTGTTTTTTAATATTTATAAATATACCCCTCTTACGGGGTTGTTTTCTCATATTAATAAATTTACCCCTACTACGAGACTGTTCTTTTAGGCTCGCAATTACACTACTTTTATGGAGTTGTTCTCTTAGATTCATAAATAAACACGTTTTACGGGGTTATTTTCTTATATTGATAAATAAACCACTTTTACGGGTGTTTTTCTCATAATATAAAATTAACCCTTTTAATGGGTTTTTTTTCATACTCACAAATATACCAAGATTACGGGGTTACTTTTTTCGATTGATAAATATCCCCGTATTACGGGGTTGTTTTTTAATATTTATACATATAACCCTCTTACGAGGTTGTTCTCTCATATTAATAAATTTACTATGAGACTGTTCTCTTAAACTCGCAATTACACTACTTTTATGAGGTTATTTTCTTAGATTCATAAATAAACACATTTTATGGTGTTATTTTCTTATATTGATAAATATACCACTTTTATAGGGTCTTTTTCTCATATTAAATTATTAGCACTATTATGGGATTGTTTTCTCAAATTCATAAATGTACACGTGTTACGGGATTATTTTCTTACACTGATAAATATACCCCTTTTATGGGATGGTTTTCTCATATTATAAAATTAACCAATTTAAGGGGTTATTTTCTAATTCTCACAAATATACCAAAATTATAGGATTATTTTTTCCGATTGATAAATATCCCCTTATTATGGGATTGTTTGGTAATTTTTATAAATATATCCTTCTTACGGGATTATTTTCTCATATTAAAAGATTTATCACTTCTATCATGCTGTTTTCTTAGACTCGTAATTATACTACTTTTACTTGGATTGTTTTCTCAGATTCATAAATATACACGTTTTATGAGGTTTTTTTCTTATATTGATAAATATACCACTTTTTCGAGGTCGTTTTCTCATATTAAATTATTAGCACTCTTATGTGGTTATTTTCTCAGATTCATAAATATACACATTTTACGCGATTATTTTCTTATATTGACAAATATACCCCTTTTACGGTGTTGTTTTCTAATATTATAAAATTAACCCATTAAAGGGGTTGTTTTCTCATACACACAAATATACCATAATTACGGGGTTATTTTCTCCGATTGATAAATATCCCCATGTTACGGAATTTTTTCTAATATTTATAAATATATTCCACTTACAGGGTTGTTTCTCATATTAAAAGATTTACCCCTACTACGAGGCTGTTCTTTTAGACTCGCAATTACACTATTTTTACAGGGTTGTTTGCTCAGATTCATAAATAAACACGTTTTACAGGGTTTTTTTTTATATTGATAAATAAATCACTTCATTTTCTCATATTATAGAATTAACGCTTTTGAAGGGTTTTTTTCTCATACTTACAAAAATACCAAGATTAAGGGGTTATTTTTTCTGATTGATAAATATCCCCGTATTACGGGGTTGCTTTTTAATATTTATACATATACCCCTCTTACAGGGTTATTTTCTCATATTAATAAATTTACTACGAGGCTGTTCTCTTAGACTCGCAATTACACTACTTTTATGGGGTTGTTTATTCAGATTCATAAATAAACACGTTTTATGGTATTATTTTCTTATATTGATAAATATACCACTTTTATAGGGTCTTTTTCCCATATTAAATTATTAGCACTATTATGGGATTGTTTTCTCAAATTTATAAATGTACATGTTTTACGCTACTATTTTCTTACATTGACAAATATACCTCTTTTACGGGATGGTTTTCTCATATTATAAAATTAACCATTTCAGGGGTTGTTTTCTCATACTCACAAGTATACCAAGATTACGGGGTTATTTTTTTCGATTGATAAATATCCTTGTATTATGGGATTGTTTTTTAATATTTGTATATGCACCCCTCTTACGGGGTTGTTTTCTCATATTAATAAATTTACTACGAGGCTGTTCTCTTAGACTCGCAATTACACTACTTTTACGGGGTTGTTTTCTCAGATTCACAAATAAACACATTCTACAATGTTATTTTCTTATATTGATAAATATACCACTTTTATAGGTCTTCTTCTCATATTAAATTATTAGCACTATTATGGGATTATTTTCTCAAATTCATAAATGTACACGTTTTACGGAATTATTTTCTTACATTGACAAATATACCCCTTTTACGGGATGGTCTTCTCATATTATAAAATTAACCGATTTAAGGGGTTGTTTTCTCATACTCACAAATATACTAAAATTACGGGGTTATTTTTTTCGATTGATAAATATCCCCTTATTATGGGATTGTTTGCTAATATTTATAAATATACCCTTCTTACGAGGTTGTTTTCTCATATTAAAAAATTTATCACTTCTATGACGTTGTTTTCTTAGACTCGCAATTATATTACTTTTAAGGGATTGTTTTCTCAGATTCATAAATATCAAGGTTTTATGAGGTTATTTTCTTATATTGATAAATAAACCATTTTTTCGAGGTCGTTTTCTCATAATAAATTATTAGACCTCAGACATGGCTATTTCCCAAATTCATAAATATACATATTTTACGCGATTATTTTTATAATGACAAACATAACCCCTTACGGGTTGTTCTCTAATATTATAAAATTAACCCACAAAGAGGTTGTTTTCCCCGTGACCACAAACACACTCACAATTATGGGTTATTCCCTACTAGATCCATAATCCATCCCCTCCACCAGGTTTTTTCCCCGAGATCTCGCATCATTAACTACCTTACTTGGTTGATTCTCATATTCATAAATATACATATTCCACCCGGATTATTTTCTTATATTGATGTACACACCCACCCACATTGTTTCTTTTGAAACCAACCATTGTCTCATGGGGTTGTTCTCCAATCCAGGGATATACACTGCTTATAGGTTATTTCGCCACGACCCCAACCACGGCCTGTGACTCCAAGACTAGAATGGCAGACGTAAGGCCACCAAATCCCGTAGTAAGCCCCGACACTTGCTAGCTCAATCAAATCTCATCTCAATTAATACTATTGATTCCATAATTTCGCAACCATTAAATCTACAATTAATTCGATCTGCCAAAAAAAAATATTAGGCGAGACCCATTACAATTGATACCTCTACTATTACTACTGCGAAGAATCTAAGATTTACCAATTTACATACCAAATCAAATACATCACCCGATGATGGAGTTGCCATCAATAAGAGTCGCGGGAATCAAAAATAAGAAACGGAGACCGCTTACCCCAAGAGTGAGTTAAAATCATATATCTAAAACAGTTTCAAACATCTCAGTATCACATTATTAAATTTTAAAATAATTAATAAGTCATGCAAACCATACGTGTCATGCCATGCTTAAACAAAAATTATTCCATTACGCAACGGGATCCGAGTACTCTCAAAGAACCCCACTCCCACCTCTAACATCTCGATTTATTTCAACACTTATGTCTCAACCAACCTCAACTCTAACATCTCAAACCTCCTCATTCCAACAGATTAGCGCCCAGAGAGCAAAGCTGACTGTGGACCCACCTCCAAATGGCCACTTAATCCTCAAATTTTAGCTTCTGGGCTCTTATCCACAAGATCGGCGCCTGTGAGAAAGCATACCGACTCAGGACCTTACTCTGGCCTGGCACTTAAATTTCCAAATAAGCCGGCCGCCCAGAGAGCAATGCTCACTGTGGACCTCATCATGCAACCACACTCTACTAGGCCCGGAGAGCGATGCTCACCGTGGGCAGTCCTAATCTTTCTTTCTTAAAATTTTACCTATTTACCCTTTCCTTATCTCTCTCGACGATTTATATTAGAACACTCATCCAACACCTATATTCTATCCCATCCCCGAAACATCATGCAATATTAGAATTGGTGATAAAGGAAAAATATATTTAAATAGTAATTAAAAGCATCATGCAAATAACAATAATAATTAAATGAAAAATTAAAATTTGCAAATAAATAATCACAGAGTAAATCAAATTTTATGCATGACACGTGCATAAGCGATATATGACTTTAACTCACAGTTTGGCGACCTCCTAACTCCACCCAGGCTCCTCGATTGGAGTGAGTGAACAAACTAACTATCTAGTCACGGAAACAATTTATCAAAACGCTCAAACAATCGATCATTAGTTCTAGATCTAGACTCAGATCGACCGCCTAAGAATCTCACCGGAGAATTCTATCAAAATCTTAGCAAACCTTCCTGTATAACATGTATATACTCCCCCATAAACGGTCCAGACCGCCAAAAAACACTTCAAATACTTAACAATCTAAACAATCTGAATCGGGTCCCCAAACTTCACTATTTCCCGACCACACACACAATATAAAAACACAAGGGCAGTAAACCGATGTAGATAATTATTTTTGATCCACAAATATTAAATACTAAACATAAAACAATAAGCACAAATTTAAAATCAAAGGATTTCTAAGATCAACGGGCCAGAGACCACCGAGACGCCGATCATTTATCGACTCGGCCCGGCCACGGAGTCCCGGCCGATGATCCGAACACACCATCTGACTCACAATATGACATCGCTGATAACGATCCTCGCCCGATTTTTGATCCGACACCCGATCTTCCCGGAGATTCACGGACGATCTCACCGGCCGATTCACAAATGGAGCCCGATTGCCACGAAACCCAGCACTCAATGCGGTTTCCTCACCGAGAGAGCTCTGATACGCCTCCGATCGCCCATCCTCCTCACGTAGTTCACGAAAAGCTAAAACGCCTACCGCCACTCTAAATTTTACTTTGCCGGATCTCGCAACTCCCGGCCATCCCAAAGGCCGCCATCACTCGGAAGAGAGCCCTTGCCGAGAGGAGCTAATCGCCACCGACCGGCCATTAACATCAGAAGAACGGCCGAACGGCCTGTCGTCTCCCACGCCACATTCTCATGACGGCCGTTTGTCATGACGCCGAGCTGGGCTACCACCGTCCGACGTTTCCGGCTAGCTCACGACTGGCCGCTGACGACGACGACGCCTGGCCACGACTCTAATGCAGGGGCCTTCGAATCGCAGATTGTGGAATGGGTAGGCTTACACATCAAAACCCGAAGTAAGCCCTCGACACTCAATCGATTTAAACAAATCTCATCTCAAATTAATATTATTAAAACCACAAATCATCTTAATAGTTACACTTTACAAAATTACATTTGGTCTACTTAAAATACTAGGCGCAGACCTGTCGAGAAAATTTACAACCGATACATCTACTATTACTACTCATGGAGAATCTAAGATTTACCATTTTACATACCAAATCAAATACTTCACCCAATGATGAAGGAGCTCAGTTACCGAATAAGAGTCATGGAGAACTAATACCACGAATCCGAAAAAATATAAATGGAGACCGCTACCCCTAGAGTGAGTTAAAATCATATATCTAAAATAGCTTCCAACATTTCAATATCACATCCATTTAATTTTAAAAATAATTAATAAATCACGCGAACCATACGTGTCATGTTAAAACATATGTGTCATGCCATGCTTAAACAAAATTTATTCCACATGCAACGGGATTCGGAGTACTTCAAAGTAGAACTCTAATCCCAATCCCAAAATCACTATTTCCCAACACTTATGTCTTAACTAACCTCAACTCTAACATCTCAAACCTCTCATTCCAACAGATCGGGCGCCCCGAGAGCAAAGCTCGACCAGTGGACCTACTCCAGTCCTATTCTTAACTCTCAGCCCTTAGCCTTTGGCTCTTATCCAATAAGACTGGCGCCCGAGAGCAATGCTCGACCAGGGACCTTACCTCCACCGTCACTTAAGTATCCAAATAAGAAATCTAGTAGCCATTCTGGCTCTTAATCCAATAAGATCGGGCGCCCGAGAGCAATGTTCGACTGTGGACCTTACCTCCGACCGGTCACTTAAATATCCAAATAAGCTTCATGTTCCCAAGAGCTATGTTGTCAGACAGGACCTTACCCCAAGAACACATTCCCCACTAAGCCCAGAGATGGCTGCTCTAACTGTGTAGCAGGTCCTAATCTTCTTCTAAATTTTTTTACTTACCTCTTTTCCTTCCCTATCTCTTGATTATATCGGGACACTCGTCCAACTCCTATGTTCTATCTAGTCATTCCATCCCTTTAATGCAATATTAAAATTGGTAATAAAGGAAAAACATATTTAAATAATACTTAAAAGCATCATGCAAATGATAATAATAATAACTAAATGAAAAATTGAAATTGTAAACAACATTCACAAGAAAGAAATCAAATTTTATGCATGACACGTACGTGGCCGATATATGACTTTAACTCATGTGTTTGGCGACCTCCTAGCTCGGCCCTAAGGCTCTGTGAGGGAGCGGTACTTAACGAATCACAATCTAGTCACGGAAAACACCTATCAAAACGATGAAACAATCGATCATTAATCCCAGGTTCCAGACTCCTAGACCTGATCGCTCATTGACCGACTCTTGGAGAACCCACCTAAACCACAATAACATTACCCTCAGAAAACGGGTCCAGGACCCTGCCAAGAACACTTCCAAAATCCAACACTTAAACAACGGAGTCGGGTCCCCAAACTTCACTATTTCCCGACTCCGCCACACAAAGACAAAAACACAAGCAGTAATCGATGACAATTATTTTTGACTCACAAAAATCATCAAGTACTCAATATAACCCAATAGACACAATTAAACTAAGAATTTCAAAATTAACGAGCCAAAGAAAATTATCGAGACGCTCCGCCGACCGACCACCACCACCGAGTCCGACCGACGATCCCACACACCATCTGGACTCCACAACGACGCTACTGGAAGACGATCCCCCGCCTGATTTTCTGATCCTCTACACCCGATCATCCGGAGATTTACGGACGATCTCGACCTTCGATTCTAAACGTCCGACCGCCACAAAACCGGTACATCGTGAAGCTCTTGAGCCGAGGAGAGCCTGGATACATCCTCCGATCATCCATCCCCACGGAGCTCACGGAAAAGCCCAAAACGCCTGGCCGCCACCAATTTCTCTCCACCGATCTCTCCGTCTCCCACACCACAAAGGCCACACAATCGCCAAAGAGTTTCCTGAGAGGAGCCGATCACATCTAACCTCGCCAACTAACAACCAACACGTACCGGTCAACATCACATTCTCACAACACGCTACCGCTTTGAAGGCTGCTGCCGCTGGCTCACGGCCGCTACAACAAGATGACGCCAGACCACACACACTGAGGTCAAGACGCTGCACGCCCGGCCTCCTCCTTCTTCACACTACTTCTCTCTCCCGACCTCCTTTCTCTCTCCCGATTTCTTTCCCTTCAATATCGACATTCGACCCCTCGAACTTTCCTTATTACAATTTGGTCCTCAACTTCTTAATTACTTACAATTCCATCCCTGCAGACTTAATTTCACCCCCAAACTTCTTTTAGCCTTTCAATTAAGCCCTTAACTATTTAATTTGGGCCAACCAATTCATTGAAAATACACAATTACAAAAATACCCCCGACCGACATATTTATTTACGAAAATACCAAGCTCACAAATTTCCATTAAAACCCCATAAAAATAACATTATACTTTTAATCCTTATTCCAAAATAATCCTCCAATTAAATCCTACACACAATTAAATTAAATAATCAATTTCCAACTCAAAATTTAATACTACTAATCAATTATAATACCAATTTTTCCAAAATTCTTTTATAAAAACATCCTTTATAATTTCTTCCAAAATTTGTCAATATATAATTTTACTTATATAAATATGCATTTGGGAAAATTTTGAATAGCCAAAATATAATCATTTCTCAAATAGTTTACTTGAATAAAAATAAAGCTAAAATTAACTTAAATAAAAACTCACTATTAAATATATAAAATCTGTGTTACACGCCCGGCCACTTTCTTCCTCTTTCTTCTTCTTCTTCGGCCATCACCCTCTCTCTCTCTCTCCCGATCTACTTTCTCTCTCCCCGATTTTCTTTCCTTTCAATATCGACACTAAGCCCCCAAACTTTTTCTTATTATAATTTAGTCCCTCAACTTCATTAATTACTTACAATCCCATCCTGCAGAATTTTAATTCAACCCCTAAACTTTCCTTTAGCCTTTCAATTAAGCCCCTAACTATTCAATTTGGGCCAAATCCAAATTATTGAAAATATATAATTACAAAATACCCCTAACCGACATATTTATTTACAAAAATATCAAACTCACAAATTTTCATTAAAATCCCATAAAAATAAAATTATACTCTCAATCCTTATTCCATAATAAATTTCCAATTTAGTCCTAACACAAAATTAATTTAAATAGTAAATTTCCAACTTAAAATTTAATACCATTAATCAATTAAAATACCAATTTTTTCAAAATTCTTTTATAAAAGACATTCCTTACAATTTCTACCATAATTTTCCAATATATAATTTTACTTATATAAATATGCATTTGGGAAAAATTTGAATAACTAAAATATAATCATTTCTCAAATAATTTACTTGAATAATTTCTTAAAATTTCAAACTAATTGGGTATAGAAAAATAATTCATTTAATTGACTAATATTAAAATTTCCATTAAATCATTTCAAATTAAACCAAATAAAAATAAAGCTAAAATTAACTTAAATAGAAACTCATTATTAAATATATAAAAATTTCAGGTATTACAATTTCCTTATATTGCCAAACATACCCTTTTTACAGGGTTGTTTTCTCATATTATAAAATTAATCCATTTAAGCGCTTGTTTTCTCATACTCACAAATATACCAGAATTATAGGGTCATTTCTTCATATTCATAAATATCACTAAATTATGGGGTTGTTTTCTAATATTTATAACTATACTCCTTACTTCGGTTGTTTTCTCTAATATTAAACAATTCCATCTTTCACGCTCATTGCTTTCTTTAGACCTCGCAATCACATTACTTTGATTGTGGGTTGTTTTCTCCGAATTATAAATATACATGATTTACGGGATTATTTTCTTATATTGACAAATATAACACTTTACTAGTGGTCATTTTCATATTAAATTATTAGCACTATTATGGGTTTGTTTTCTCAAATTCATAAATCAACACATTTTACGGGGTTATTTTCTCATATTGACAAATATATCCCTTTTACGGGGTTGTTTTCTCATATTATAAAATTAACCCTTTGAGGGTTTTTTCTCATACTAAAAATATACCAAGATTACGGGGTTATTTTCTCCGATTGATTAATATCCCTTTGGGGTTGTTTTTAATATTTATAAATATACCCTCTTACGGGTTATTTTCTCATATTAACAACTTACCCCTACTACAAGATCGTTTCCTTAGACCGCAATTACACCCACTTTTATGGGTTGTTTCCTCAGATCCATAATAAATACATCTTTACCGAGTTATTTCTCTTTATATTGATAAACAAACCACTTTATGGTCCTTTTCTCATATTATAAAATTAACCCTTTGATGAGTTTTTCTCATACTCACAAATATACCAAGATTACGGGTTATTTTTTCCGATTGATAAATATCCTCAGACACGGGGTTATTTTTAATATTTATACATATACCCCTCTTACGGGGTTATTTTCTCATATTAATAAATTTACTATGAGGTCGCTCTCTTAGACCGAATTACACCACTTTTTACAGGGTTGTTTTCTCATATCCACATAAACAACGCTTATCGATGTTATTTCCTTATACATTGATAACATACCACTTTTATAGTTTTTCATACATTAAATTATTAGCACTATTACGGATTGTTTTGTCAAATTCATAAAATGTACACATTTTACGGGATTATTTTCTTTACATTATCAACATACCTTTACTGATAATTTTCATTATAAAATTA